>NW_028154689.1:70000-97432 GCF_963457635.1 Microchirus variegatus | reverse complement strand
TCAGTGGAAGCCTGGGTGTTGAGAACCAGGATTTTGTAAAATTTTCCTAAGTGTCCACTTTTGACTTCCAGGGATAGGGGCGGTGTATGGGGGTGTCTGTGGCGGGGTTAGGACCCCCCCTGAGGTGGGTAAGTGTCAGTGGAAGCCTGGGTGTTGAGAACCAGGATTTTGTAAAATTTTCCTAAGTGTCCACTTTTGACTTCCAGGGATAGGGGCGGTGTATGGGGGTGTCTGTGGCGGGGTTAGGACCCCCCCTGAGGTGGGTAAGTGTCAGTGGAAGCCTGGGTGTTGAGAACCAGGATTTTGTAAAATTTTCCTAAGTGTCCACTTTTGACTTCCAGGGATAGGGGCGGTGTATGGGGGTGTCTGTGGCGGGGTTAGGACCCCCCCTGAGGTGGGTAAGTGTCAGTGGAAGCCTTGGTGTTGAGAACCAGGATTTTGTAAAATTTTCCTAAGTGTCCACTTTTGACTTCCAGGGATAGGGGCGGTGTATGGGGGTGTCTGTGGCGGGGTTAGGACCCCCCCTGAGGCGGGTAAGTGTCAGTGGAAGCCTGGGTGTTGAGAACCAGGATTTTGTGATTTTTTCCAAAGTGTCCACTTTTGACTTCCAGGGATAGGGGCGGTGTATGGGGGTGTCTGTGGCGGGGTTAGGACCCCTCCTGAGGTGGGTAAGTGTCAGTGGAAGCCTGGGTGTTGAGAACCAGGATTTTGTAAAATTTTCCTAAGTGTCCACTTTTGACTTCCAGGGATAGGGGCGGTGTATGGGGGTGTCTGTGGCGGGGTTAGGACCCCCCCTGAGGCGGGTAAGTGTCAGTGGAAGCCTGGTGTTGAGAACCAGGATTTTGTGATTTTTTCCTAAGTGTCCACTTTTGACTTCCAGGGATAGGGGCGGTGTATGGGGGTGTCTGTGGCGGGGTTAGGACCCCTCCTGAGGTGGGTAAGTGTCAGTGGAAGCCTGGGTGTTGAGAACCAGGATTTTGTAAAATTTTCCTAAGTGTCCACTTTTGACTTCCAGGGATAGGGGCGGTGTATGGGGGTGTCTGTGGCGGGGTTAGGACCCCCCTGAGGTGGGTAAGTGTCAGTGGAAGCCTGGGTGTTGAGAACCAGGATTTTGTAAAATTTTCCCAAGTGTCCACTTTTGACTTCCAGGGATAGGGCGGTGTATGGGGGTGTCTGTGGCGGGGTTAGGACCCCCCCTGAGGTGGGTAAGTGTCAGTGGAAGCCTGGGTGTTGAGAACCAGGATTTTGTAAAATTTTCCTAAGTGTCCACTTTTGACTTCCAGGGATAGGGCGGTGTATGGGGGTGTCTGTGGCGGGGTTAGGACCCCCCTGAGGTGGGTAAGTGTCAGTGGAAGCCTGGGTGTTGAGAACCAGGATTTTGTAAAATTTTCCTAAGTGTCCACTTTTGACTTCCAGGGATAGGGGCGGTGTATGGGGGTGTCTGTGGCGGGGTTAGGACCCCCCCTGAGGTGGGTAAGTGTCAGTGGAAGCCTGGGTGTTGAGAACCAGGATTTTGTAAATTTTCCTAAGTGTCCACTTTTGACTTCCAGGGATAGGGGCGGTGTATGGGGGTGTCTGTGGCAGGGTTAGGACCCCCCCTGAGGTGGGTAAGTGTCAGTGGAAGCCTGGGTGTTGAGAACCAGGATTTTGTAAAATTTTCCTAAGTGTCCACTTTTGACTTCCAGGATAGGGGCGGTGTATGGGGGTGTCTGTGGCGGGGTTAGGACCCCCCCTGAGGTGGGTAAGTGTCAGTGGAAGCCTGGGTGTTGAGAACCAGGATTTTGTAAATTTTTCCTAAGTGTCCACTTTTGACTTCCAGGGATAGGGGCGGTGTATGGGGGTGTCTGTGGCGGGGTTAGGACCCCTCCTGAGGTGGGTAAGTGTCAGTGGAAGCCTGGGTGTTGAGAACCAGGATTTTG
Source organism: Microchirus variegatus (assembly GCF_963457635.1). Taxonomy (NCBI): domain Eukaryota; kingdom Metazoa; phylum Chordata; class Actinopteri; order Pleuronectiformes; family Soleidae; genus Microchirus; species Microchirus variegatus. The sequence goes on along the minus strand of NW_028154689.1, from coordinate 95,513 downwards.
TAAAATTTTCCTAAGTGTCCACTTTTGACTTCCAGGGATAGGGGCGGTGTATGGGGGTGTCTGTGGCGGGGTTAGGACCCCCCCTGAGGTGGGTAAGTGTCAGTGGAAGCCTGGGTGTTGAGAACCAGGATTTTGTAAATTTTCCTAAGTGTCCACTTTTGACTTCCAGGGATAGGGGCGGTGTATGGGGGTGTCTGTGGCGGGGTTAGGACCCCCCTGAGGTGGGTAAGTGTCAGTGGAAGCCTGGGTGTTGAGAACCAGGATTTTGTAAAATTTTCCTAAGTGTCCACTTTTGACTTCCAGGGATAGGGGCGGTGTATGGGGGTGTCTGTGGCGGGGTTAGGACCCCCCCTGAGGTGGGTAAGTGTCAGTGGAAGCCTGGGTGTTGAGAACCAGGATTTTGTAAATTTTCCTAAGTGTCCACTTTTGACTTCCAGGGATAGGGGCGGTGTATGGGGTGTCTGTGGCGGGGTTAGGACCCCCTCCTGAGGTGGGTAAGTGTCAGTGGAAGCCTGGTGTTGAGAACCAGGATTTTGTAAAATTTTCCTAAGTGTCCACTTTTGACTTCCAGGGATAGGGGCGGTGTATGGGGGTGTCTGTGGCGGGGTTAGGACCCCACCTGAGGCGGGTAAGTGTCAGTGGAAGCCTGGGTGTTGAGAACCAGGATTTTGTGATTTTTCCTAAGTGTCCACTTTTGACTTCCAGGGATAGGGGCGGTGTATGGGGGTGTCTGTGGCGGGGTTAGGACCCCACATGAGGTGGGTAAGTGTCAGTGGAAGCCTGGGTGTTGAGAACCAGGATTTTGTAAAATTTTCCTAAGTGTCCACTTTTGACTTCCAGGGATAGGGGCGGTGTATTGGGGTGTCTGTGGCGGGGTTAGGACCCCCCCCCTGAGGTGGGTAAGTGTCAGTGGAAGCCTGGGTGTTGAGAACCAGGATTTTGTAAAATTTTCCCAAGTGTCCACTTTTGACTTCCAGGGATAGGGGCGGTGTATGGGGGTGTCTGTGGCGGGGTTAGGACCCCCCCTGAGGTGGGTAAGTGTCAGTGGAAGCCTGGGTGTTGAGAACCAGGATTTTGTAAAATTTTCCTAAGTGTCCACTTTTGACTTCCAGGGATAGGGGCGGTGTATGGGGGTGTCTGTGGCGGGGTTAGGACCCCCCTGAGGTGGGTAAGTGTCAGTGGAAGCCTGGGTGTTGAGAACCAGGATTTTGTAAAATTTTCCTAAGTGTCCACTTTTGACTTCCAGGGATAGGGGCGGTGTATGGGGGTGTCTGTGGCGGGGTTAGGACCCCCCCTGAGGTGGGTAAGTGTCAGTGGAAGCCTGGGTGTTGAGAACCAGGATTTTGTAAAATTTTCCTAAGTGTCCACTTTTGACTTCCAGGGATAGGGGCGGTGTATGGGGGTGTCTGTGGCAGGGTTAGGACCCCCCCTGAGGTGGGTAAGTGTCAGTGGAAGCCTTGGTGTTGAGAACCAGGATTTTGTAAAATTTTCCTAAGTGTCCACTTTTGACTTCCAGGGATAGGGGCGGTGTATGGGGGTGTCTGTGGCGGGGTTAGGACCCCCCCTGAGGCGGGTAAGTGTCAGTGGAAGCCTGGGTGTTGAGAACCAGGATTTTGTGATTTTTTCCTAAGTGTCCACTTTTGACTTCCAGGGATAGGGGCGGTGTATGGGGGTGTCTGTGGCGGGGTTAGGACCCCTCCTGAGGTGGGTAAGTGTCAGTGGAAGCCTGGGTGTTGAGAACCAGGATTTTGTAAAATTTTCCTAAGTGTCCACTTTTGACTTCCAGGGATAGGGGCGGTGTATGGGGGTGTCTGTGGCGGGGTTAGGACCCCCCCTGAGGTGGGTAAGTGTCAGTGGAAGCCTGGGTGTTGAGAACCAGGATTTTGTAAAATTTTCCTAAGTGTCCACTTTTGACTTCCAGGGATAGGGGCGGTGTATGGGGGTGTCTGTGGCGGGGTTAGGACCCCCCCTGATGTGGGTAAGTGTCAGTGGAAGCCTGGGTGTTGAGAACCAGGATTTTGTAAAATTTTCCTAAGTGTCCACTTTTGACTTCCAGGGATAGGGGCGGTGTATGGGGGTGTCTGTGGCGGGGTTAGGACCCCCCCTGAGGTGGGTAAGTGTCAGTGGAAGCCTGGGTGTTGAGAACCAGGATTTTGTAAAATTTTCCTAAGTGTCCACTTTTGACTTCCAGGGATAGGGGCGGTGTATGGGGGTGTCTGTGGCGGGGTTAGGACCCCCCCTGAGGTGGGTAAGTGTCAGTGGAAGCCTGGGTGTTGAGAACCAGGATTTTGTAAAATTTTCCTAAGTGTCCACTTTTGACTTCCAGGGATAGGGGCGGTGTATGGGGGTGTCTGTGGCGGGGTTAGGACCCCCCCTGAGGCGGGTAAGTGTCAGTGGAAGCCTGGGTGTTGAGAACCAGGATTTTGTGATTTTTTCCTAAGTGTCCACTTTTGACTTCCAGGGATAGGGGCGGTGTATGGGGGTGTCTGTGGCGGGGTTAGGACCCCTCCTGAGGTGGGTAAGTGTCAGTGGAAGCCTGGGTGTTGAGAACCAGGATTTTGTAAAATTTTCCTAAGTGTCCACTTTTGACTTCCAGGGATAGGGGCGGTGTATTGGGGTGTCTGTGGCGGGGTTAGGACCCCCCCTGAGGTGGGTAAGTGTCAGTGGAAGCCTGGGTGTTGAGAACCAGGATTTTGTAAAATTTTCCTAAGTGTCCACTTTTGACTTCCAGGGATAGGGGCGGTGTATGGGGGTGTCTGTGGCGGGGTTAGGACCCCCCCTGAGGTGGGTAAGTGTCAGTGGAAGCCTGGGTGTTGAGAACCAGGATTTTGTAAAATTTTCCTAAGTGTCCACTTTTGACTTCCAGGGATAGGGGCGGTGTATGGGGGTGTCTGTGGCGGGGTTAGGACCCCCCCTGAGGCGGGTAAGTGTCAGTGGAAGCCTGGGTATTGAGAACCAGGATTTTGTAAAATTTTCCTAAGTGTCCACTTTTGAGACAGGAGTTAGTGAAATTTTTCTAAGTGCCCACTTTCCCATTGAAAATAGTAAAAAAAAGTTCTACTTAGGTGCGAAAATATTTTCTCAAAGTCCTAGTTAGGTGTCCACTTTTGAGACAGGAGTTAGTGAAATTTTTCTAAGTGCCCACTTTCCCATTGAAAACAGTGAAAAAAAGTTCTACTTAGGTGCGAAAATATTTTCTCAAAGTCCTAGTTAGGTCTCTGTGTGGTGGTCTGCGCACAATATCAGGGAGAGCTTTTTTGAGAGCTTTTTGAGATTGCCAAAATTTTTCTAAGTGCCTAAGGGACTTAGAAAAATTCTGAGATGGTGGAAATTTTTCTATTTGCCTACGGATGATGGAAATAGGTTCTGAGAGGGGGGATTTTTTTCCATTTTCACCATTTTGGCCGTTTTTCATGCACATGGAGCCATACATCCATACAAAAAAAAAAAAAAATTTTTTGACTTCCAGGTTTAAAGGGGCGGTGTTTGACGGCGGCCCTGCGGGAAAAGGCGCACCGGGGCCCGGGTAGACCTCCGCGGAAGTCCCGGTCCGGAGCCTGGAGGTCCAATTTTTTTTTTTTTTTCCACTAAGTCCTGGAGCTCAACACCCAGGCTTCCATATATGGAGCCCAACCCCACAACACGGACCTCACAGTCAGACATGATAATGATGACAAACACAGTAAACTACTTTACAATGCATTTATTGAATTGCATGGGTTGACTTCCAGGATTTGACGGATTTGAATTTATTGAATTACATGCACAAAATGTTCATTGTGTGACAGCATTGACAGGTGCTGGACTGGCTACCACAGAAGCATTGGTGTGGCTGTAGGGTGGCGGTGTAGCGGACTCTGCTTCCCTCTGCTCCGCATCACCCCGTGAGCGGGTGTCAGACAGGTTACCATGGGAAGGGAGATTGACGGTTTCAGGCCGGTGATAAGGGGCATTGGTGCGGCTGTAGGGTGGTGGCTCATGCTCTGGGCGGTGCAGTGGTGTCTGCTCTTGATGGTAGCGCTTCTCTGGAGGTGCATCGCCTACTGGAGATGAGTGGCGTCGCCTCACTCTCAGTGTGTGACCTCTACGCTCTGCTCTCCAGTGCTCCATGTCACCAACGCGCTCGTGGTGGCTCCCCCATGCCGGGGTTTGATGGCGAGAGGGTTGAGGGCTGCTTCTGCAGAAGAAGGAGGTTGAGCTGTCGTGTTGGTTATCGGAGTAGCAGGTGTCAGAGTCTATGTAGGTGGCATGGTTGATTGGAACTTCTCGGTGCTGACGAGGGACCTGGTACGATGTGAGCTCGCAGTCGGAGTCGGAGGGCGGGGTGTATGACCTGGGCATCACTTCTTCACCTGAAGAGATGTACTGTGGTTCCAACGAGCTCATTTCGCGGTCTCTCCAAAGACGGAGTTGGTCCTTGTCATCCTCGTCACTACTAGCCTCAGTACCTGGAGCGGGGTTTGCGGCAGCTCTCCTCAGGGCTTTCATTCGCAACTTTCTTGTCTCGTACCCCATGTATTTGTCCGGCAGTGTCACATAGAACCGGTCCGCAGTGCTCGGGTCATGGCACATCTGCTTGGCCACCTGCCTCCGCTCCTTCTCCGACAGGTGCTGGTGGGCCTGAAACACACAGAGCTGGTGTCAGAAAAGTTGATGCAACATCATGTGAAAAATTAAGTCCCTTGATAAGCGTTCCTACCTGGGTAGATACGCTGCTTCGGATCAGGTTGAAGTCCACCGGACACTTAATGCCTGAGGCTTCCCATGCCATGTGCAGGAAAGTTCCAGGCTTTCGAATTTGGTGGCCCCGTACTGTATGGAACACGAAGTCAGTGTATGGGGCCCCATCACAGCAGGTTCCCACCGTCAGCCGGCGTAGCCAGGTGAATTCTTGGTCGGTGAGGGACAGTGCTGCCTGTCCAAACGACCGCACAGTTTTGTGGCTATCAACCATGATTTGAACTCTCCGGCCCCGGCTCCATTTCTGGTTGTTTTCCACATGAGTCCTAGTCATGTTGGTCAGAACACTGGCCCTGTGTCCGGTCAAAAGTGCCATGTAGCCCATGATGTACCCCATGAGCAGAGCATGGTTGGAGTCACTGTAGCCCAGATTGTCTGCAAGACAGCGGGGAAACATGGTTCAGTATATTTGGTACACTCAAGGCACAGTGAGCATGCGATAAGAAAGAGAAGCTGACTCACCAATCAGACGAGGAATTCTTAGACGGGCCAACATCATGAACTCTTGTGCACTGGAAGCCTCGAGCTGGTTCTCTGCAGCGACAGCAAGGTGTCAAAGTAGCAGGGGGAGACCCCAGTGACCCCAACACGGACCCAGTCGCCCGAAGTCAGACCTACCTGACTTCTCACGCAACACATTATGGCGGTGGACAACCACATTCTTGGTGTTATCTGAACTGAGTCTCTTTAACTCGTACATGAGCTGGGATATCTGGTTCCCCTTGAGCTTGCTGGCCACCATGAATGAATTTTGGACGTGGTTGAAGAACAGCCCCAAGCTCTGGATCATGCTCTTCACAGTTGTCGGTACGTATCCCAGGTTAAACAGGTGCCTTGGCCATCTGTGGGGCGAGAGAAAAGTGGTGGGCATGTGTAAGTGATGTGACCGGGGAGCATGCTCCATGGCCCGCTGGACTCCCTCTGCTCACCCCGGTAGTTTGACAAGAACCACACTTACCTCCGTAACTTGTCAATCTGGTACATGAACCGCAGGTCGCTGGAAGGGAGGCAGTCGTCCGGTAGACCCGCATTCAAGTAGGCGCAGTAGCGTAACACATGGCTGGCTGAATTTCGGGCATTTTCCCTCTCCTTCCACCCTATCCGTGATCCAAGCCGAAAGTCATGGAAGTCTTCGATTGCCCGTTCGAAGAAGTGGTCACGCGTCCCCTTGCTGACCCGCTCCCCCTTTAGTACCGTCCAAGCGGGTTCATCAGGGTCCGACTCTGGCTCCAGCTCCGGCTCCGGCTCCCGTACTGCTGCTCTTCTACTGCTGGGTGTGCGCACTCTGGAGAGATGGTTCAGCTCATTCTCCAAGTGTTCAATCCTACGAAGCAATCGGTGGCAATGGCAATGGCCCCCCTCTTGTCCCGGGGTGGTGGGTAGTGGTGGCGGTTCACTACGTGATGGATATTCACTGCGGAGAGAGGGACTCAGCGATGCCGCACCTTCACTGCGGTAAGAGGGAGTCCACGATGCCGCACCTTCACTGCGGTACGAGGGACTCCGGGTTGCTGGAGGTTCACTGTTGAACGTAACGCTTCGGTTTGCCGGAGCATCAATGTGGGGCGAGAGACTCTGGGATGCTGGAGTCTCGCTGACGATGGATCCCTCCGGGTTGTAAGTAACATGCCTGGTGTTCCCCCTGTCCGACTGGGACACAACGATCAGGTTCGGGTTGGACCGCAGTTCATTGAGTTCCCTGAGCAAATCAGACCTCTTGGCCTGCTTCAGCACGGGTTCTCTGTCTTCCAAGGATTGCATGAAATGCCCGTCTTTCAAATGCTTGTCCAGGCGGGTAAGGCCTTTCTTGTCACATATGGGACAGTCCAAGGGGCCACTGTGTCCACTAGTCAGAAAAATGACAAAGTACATCAAAATCTGATAAATGGCAAAGTACAACAAAAATTGATAAAAATACTTAAACAATGTGTCCACTAAACCCGATAATATGACACAATGTGCGGCTTACCGTGCATTTCCATATTTCAAGAGTATCGCTAACTCTTGCGGATTCTGGATCTCGTGGAACTCCGTAAGATGCAGCTTCAAATTGCTGGACTGCTTGTGACAGATCCCGCACGTTTTCTGAGACATGGTGTGGAATTTGGAAGTTGGAAGTTGGCATTTGGAAGCTGGCAGTCAGTCTGTGATTGCATTGCATTCAGCTGAGACGCTATATGTCACTTCCGTGGGCTGCTTCCAAAACACGGACCTGAATATGGCATCCAGCTGCCTTATATGGAAGTGGGATGTGGCAGTGCGAGAGCGGTGGATTTCTGGAAGTCTTCCACTTTACATTGACTGTGAATGGCAACACCCTCGCCCTTAATCAGGGCAAACTCTGGTGCCAAAATTTCAAAGTGGGCCTGGTGGTCATGGATGTTGTCTTCTCCTGTTGGGAAGCTCTGCATCAGGTGGAATAGCTCAGTGGTTAAGACACTCCATATTATGTACAGAAACATATGGGTCTTGGGATCGAGTCCACCCCAAACCCAGTACTTTTTCAAAGTACCACAAAATCATAATAATGATTAAAAAGGGCACAACCTCCCAGTATTGTCCCAGGGTGGTCCCCTTGTTAATCATGTGTGACTGCTCCAAGCGGGGCAGAAAACAGTGTGGTGCTTTGCCAGAAAAGCGAAAATGTCCCTCGTGCCCCTGGTAATCTAACATTGGGTTACCAGGGGCACGAGGTTTTTTCGGCGGCACATATAGGGTAAAGAAAGCGGGGGGTGGGCTTAATTGTGGCTTCCAGGGATAGGGGCAGTGTGTGGGGGTGTATGAGGCGGGCCTATGGCCCACCCGGTGGCGGGTAAATATATGTGGAAGCCTGGGTGTTGAGCTCCAGGAGTTAGGAGTTAGTAAGTGATTTTTTTTCTAAGTGCCCACTTTTGACTTCCAGGGATAGGGGCAGTGTGTGGGGGTGTATGAGGCGGGCCTAGGGGCCCCCTGGTGGTGGGTAAATATATGTGGAAGCCTGGGTGTTGAGAACCAGGATTTTGTGATTTTTTTTCTAAGTGCCCACTTTTGACTTCCAGGGATAGGGGCAGTGTGTGGGGGTGTATGAGGCGGGCCTAGGGGCCCCCTGGTGGTGGGTAAATATATGTGGAAGCCTGGGTGTTGAGAACCAGGATTTTGTGATTTTTTCCTAAGTGTCCACTTTTGACTTCCAGGGATAGGGGCGGTGTATGGGGGTGTCTGTGGCGGGGTTAGGACCCCTCCTGAGGCGGGTAAGTGTCAGTGGAAGCCTGGGTGTTGAGAACCAGGATTTTGTAAAATTTTCCTAAGTGTCCACTTTTGACTTCCAGGGATAGGGGCGGTGTATGGGGGTGTCTGTGGCGGGGTTAGGACCCCCCCTGAGGTGGGTAAGTGTCAGTGGAAGCCTGGGTGTTGAGAACCAGGATTTTGTAAAATTTTCCTAAGTGTCCACTTTTGACTTCCAGGGATAGGGGCAGTGTGTGGGGGTGTATGAGGCGGGCCTATGGCCCACCCGGTGGCGGGTAAATATATGTGGAAGCCTGGGTGTTGAGCTCCAGGAGTTAGGAGTTAGTAAGTGATTTTTTTTCTAAGTGCCCACTTTTGACTTCCAGGGATAGGGGCAGTGTGTGGGGGTGTATGAGGCGGGCCTAGGGGCCCCCTGGTGGTGGGTAAATATATGTGGAAGCCTGGGTGTTGAGAACCAGGATTTTGTGATTTTTTTTCTAAGTGCCCACTTTTGACTTCCAGGGATAGGGGCAGTGTGTGGGGGTGTATGAGGCGGGCCTAGGGGCCCCCTGGTGGTGGGTAAATATATGTGGAAGCCTGGGTGTTGAGAACCAGGATTTTGTGATTTTTTCCTAAGTGTCCACTTTTGACTTCCAGGGATAGGGGCGGTGTATGGGGGTGTCTGTGGCGGGGTTAGGACCCCTCCTGAGGCGGGTAAGTGTCAGTGGAAGCCTGGGTGTTGAGAACCAGGATTTTGTAAAATTTTCCTAAGTGTCCACTTTTGACTTCCAGGGATAGGGGCGGTGTATGGGGGTGTCTGTGGCGGGGTTAGGACCCCCCCTGAGGTGGGTAAGTGTCAGTGGAAGCCTGGGTGTTGAGAACCAGGATTTTGTAAAATTTTCCTAAGTGTCCACTTTTGACTTCCAGGGATAGGGGCGGTGTATGGGGGTGTCTGTGGCGGGGTTAGGACCCCCCCTGAGGCGGGTAAGTGTCAGTGGAAGCCTGGGTGTTGAGAACCAGGATTTTGTGATTTTTTCCTAAGTGTCCACTTTTGACTTCCAGGGATAGGGGCGGTGTATGGGGGTGTCTGTGGCGGGGTTAGGACGCCTCCTGAGGTGGGTAAGTGTCAGTGGAAGCCTGGGTGTTGAGAACCAGGATTTTGTAAAATTTTCCTAAGTGTCCACTTTTGACTTCCAGGGATAGGGGCGGTGTATGGGGGTGTCTGTGGCGGGGTTAGGACCCCCCCTGAGGTGGGTAAGTGTCAGTGGAAGCCTGGGTGTTGAGAACCAGGATTTTGTAAAATTTTCCTAAGTGTCCACTTTTGACTTCCAGGGATAGGGGCGGTGTATGGGGGTGTCTGTGGCGGGGTTAGGACCCCCCCTGATGTGGGTAAGTGTCAGTGGAAGCCTGGGTGTTGAGAACCAGGATTTTGTAAAATTTTCCTAAGTGTCCACTTTTGACTTCCAGGGATAGGGGCGGTGTATGGGGGTGTCTGTGGCGGGGTTAGGACCCCCCCTGAGGTGGGTAAGTGTCAGTGGAAGCCTGGGTGTTGAGAACCAGGATTTTGTAAAATTTTCCTAAGTGTCCACTTTTGACTTCCAGGGATAGGGGCGGTGTATGGGGGTGTCTGTGGCGGGGTTAGGACCCCCCCTGAGGTGGGTAAGTGTCAGTGGAAGCCTGGGTGTTGAGAACCAGGATTTTGTAAAATTTTCCTAAGTGTCCACTTTTGACTTCCAGGGATAGGGGCGGTGTATGGGGGTGTCTGTGGCGGGGTTAGGACCCCCCCTGAGGTGGGTAAGTGTCAGTGGAAGCCTGGGTGTTGAGAACCAGGATTTTGTAAAATTTTCCTAAGTGTCCACTTTTGACTTCCAGGGATAGGGGCGGTGTATGGGGGTGTCTGTGGCGGGGTTAGGACCCCCCCTGAGGTGGGTAAGTGTCAGTGGAAGCCTTGGTGTTGAGAACCAGGATTTTGTAAAATTTTCCTAAGTGTCCACTTTTGACTTCCAGGGATAGGGGCGGTGTATGGGGGTGTCTGTGGCGGGGTTAGGACCCCCCCTGAGGCGGGTAAGTGTCAGTGGAAGCCTGGGTGTTGAGAACCAGGATTTTGTGATTTTTTCCAAAGTGTCCACTTTTGACTTCCAGGGATAGGGGCGGTGTATGGGGGTGTCTGTGGCGGGGTTAGGACCCCTCCTGAGGTGGGTAAGTGTCAGTGGAAGCCTGGGTGTTGAGAACCAGGATTTTGTAAAATTTTCCTAAGTGTCCACTTTTGACTTCCAGGGATAGGGGCGGTGTATGGGGGTGTCTGTGGCGGGGTTAGGACCCCCCCTGAGGCGGGTAAGTGTCAGTGGAAGCCTGGGTGTTGAGAACCAGGATTTTGTGATTTTTTCCTAAGTGTCCACTTTTGACTTCCAGGGATAGGGGCGGTGTATGGGGGTGTCTGTGGCGGGGTTAGGACCCCTCCTGAGGTGGGTAAGTGTCAGTGGAAGCCTGGGTGTTGAGAACCAGGATTTTGTAAAATTTTCCTAAGTGTCCACTTTTGACTTCCAGGGATAGGGGCGGTGTATGGGGGTGTCTGTGGCGGGGTTAGGACCCCCCCTGAGGTGGGTAAGTGTCAGTGGAAGCCTGGGTGTTGAGAACCAGGATTTTGTAAAATTTTCCCAAGTGTCCACTTTTGACTTCCAGGGATAGGGGCGGTGTATGGGGGTGTCTGTGGCGGGGTTAGGACCCCCCCTGAGGTGGGTAAGTGTCAGTGGAAGCCTGGGTGTTGAGAACCAGGATTTTGTAAAATTTTCCTAAGTGTCCACTTTTGACTTCCAGGGATAGGGGCGGTGTATGGGGGTGTCTGTGGCGGGGTTAGGACCCCCCTGAGGTGGGTAAGTGTCAGTGGAAGCCTGGGTGTTGAGAACCAGGATTTTGTAAAATTTTCCTAAGTGTCCACTTTTGACTTCCAGGGATAGGGGCGGTGTATGGGGGTGTCTGTGGCGGGGTTAGGACCCCCCCTGAGGTGGGTAAGTGTCAGTGGAAGCCTGGGTGTTGAGAACCAGGATTTTGTAAAATTTTCCTAAGTGTCCACTTTTGACTTCCAGGGATAGGGGCGGTGTATGGGGGTGTCTGTGGCAGGGTTAGGACCCCCCCTGAGGTGGGTAAGTGTCAGTGGAAGCCTTGGTGTTGAGAACCAGGATTTTGTAAAATTTTCCTAAGTGTCCACTTTTGACTTCCAGGGATAGGGGCGGTGTATGGGGGTGTCTGTGGCGGGGTTAGGACCCCCCCTGAGGCGGGTAAGTGTCAGTGGAAGCCTGGGTGTTGAGAACCAGGATTTTGTGATTTTTTCCTAAGTGTCCACTTTTGACTTCCAGGGATAGGGGCGGTGTATGGGGGTGTCTGTGGCGGGGTTAGGACCCCTCCTGAGGTGGGTAAGTGTCAGTGGAAGCCTGGGTGTTGAGAACCAGGATTTTGTAAAATTTTCCTAAGTGTCCACTTTTGACTTCCAGGGATAGGGGCGGTGTATGGGGGTGTCTGTGGCGGGGTTAGGACCCCCCCTGAGGTGGGTAAGTGTCAGTGGAAGCCTGGGTGTTGAGAACCAGGATTTTGTAAAATTTTCCTAAGTGTCCACTTTTGACTTCCAGGGATAGGGGCGGTGTATGGGGGTGTCTGTGGCGGGGTTAGGACCCCCCCTGATGTGGGTAAGTGTCAGTGGAAGCCTGGGTGTTGAGAACCAGGATTTTGTAAAATTTTCCTAAGTGTCCACTTTTGACTTCCAGGGATAGGGGCGGTGTATGGGGGTGTCTGTGGCGGGGTTAGGACCCCCCCTGAGGTGGGTAAGTGTCAGTGGAAGCCTGGGTGTTGAGAACCAGGATTTTGTAAAATTTTCCTAAGTGTCCACTTTTGACTTCCAGGGATAGGGGCGGTGTATGGGGGTGTCTGTGGCGGGGTTAGGACCCCCCCTGAGGTGGGTAAGTGTCAGTGGAAGCCTGGGTGTTGAGAACCAGGATTTTGTAAAATTTTCCTAAGTGTCCACTTTTGACTTCCAGGGATAGGGGCGGTGTATGGGGGTGTCTGTGGCGGGGTTAGGACCCCCCCTGAGGCGGGTAAATATATGTGGAAGCCTGGGTGTTGAGAACCAGGATTTTGTGATTTTTTCCTAAGTGTCCACTTTTGACTTCCAGGGATAGGGGCGGTGTATGGGGGTGTCTGTGGCGGGGTTAGGACCCCTCCTGAGGTGGGTAAGTGTCAGTGGAAGCCTGGGTGTTGAGAACCAGGATTTTGTAAAATTTTCCTAAGTGTCCACTTTTGACTTCCAGGGATAGGGGCGGTGTATTGGGGTGTCTGTGGCGGGGTTAGGACCCCCCCTGAGGTGGGTAAGTGTCAGTGGAAGCCTGGGTGTTGAGAACCAGGATTTTGTAAAATTTTCCTAAGTGTCCACTTTTGACTTCCAGGGATAGGGGCGGTGTATGGGGGTGTCTGTGGCGGGGTTAGGACCCCCCCTGAGGTGGGTAAGTGTCAGTGGAAGCCTGGGTGTTGAGAACCAGGATTTTGTAAAATTTTCCTAAGTGTCCACTTTTGACTTCCAGGGATAGGGGCGGTGTATGGGGGTGTCTGTGGCGGGGTTAGGACCCCCCCTGAGGCGGGTAAGTGTCAGTGGAAGCCTGGGTATTGAGAACCAGGATTTTGTAAAATTTTCCTAAGTGTCCACTTTTGAGACAGGAGTTAGTGAAATTTTTCTAAGTGCCCACTTTCCCATTGAAAATAGTAAAAAAAAGTTCTACTTAGGTGCGAAAATATTTTCTCAAAGTCCTAGTTAGGTGTCCACTTTTGAGACAGGAGTTAGTGAAATTTTTCTAAGTGCCCACTTTCCCATTGAAAACAGTGAAAAAAAGTTCTACTTAGGTGCGAAAATATTTTCTCAAAGTCCTAGTTAGGTCTCTGTGTGGTGGTCTGCGCACAATATCAGGGAGAGCTTTTTTGAGAGCTTTTTGAGATTGCCAAAATTTTTCTAAGTGCCTAAGGGACTTAGAAAAATTCTGAGATGGTGGAAATTTTTCTATTTGCCTACGGATGATGGAAATAGGTTCTGAGAGGGGGGATTTTTTTCCATTTTCACCATTTTGGCCGTTTTTCATGCACATGGAGCCATACATCCATACAAAAAAAAAAAAAAATTTTTTGACTTCCAGGTTTAAAGGGGCGGTGTTTGACGGCGGCCCTGCGGGAAAAGGCGCACCGGGGCCCGGGTAGACCTCCGCGGAAGTCCCGGTCCGGAGCCTGGAGGTCCAATTTTTTTTTTTTTTTCCACTAAGTCCTGGAGCTCAACACCCAGGCTTCCATATATGGAGCCCAACCCCACAACACGGACCTCACAGTCAGACATGATAATGATGACAAACACAGTAAACTACTTTACAATGCATTTATTGAATTGCATGGGTTGACTTCCAGGATTTGACGGATTTGAATTTATTGAATTACATGCACAAAATGTTCATTGTGTGACAGCATTGACAGGTGCTGGACTGGCTACCACAGAAGCATTGGTGTGGCTGTAGGGTGGCGGTGTAGCGGACTCTGCTTCCCTCTGCTCCGCATCACCCCGTGAGCGGGTGTCAGACAGGTTACCATGGGAAGGGAGATTGACGGTTTCAGGCCGGTGATAAGGGGCATTGGTGCGGCTGTAGGGTGGTGGCTCATGCTCTGGGCGGTGCAGTGGTGTCTGCTCTTGATGGTAGCGCTTCTCTGGAGGTGCATCGCCTACTGGAGATGAGTGGCGTCGCCTCACTCTCAGTGTGTGACCTCTACGCTCTGCTCTCCAGTGCTCCATGTCACCAACGCGCTCGTGGTGGCTCCCCCATGCCGGGGTTTGATGGCGAGAGGGTTGAGGGCTGCTTCTGCAGAAGAAGGAGGTTGAGCTGTCGTGTTGGTTATCGGAGTAGCAGGTGTCAGAGTCTATGTAGGTGGCATGGTTGATTGGAACTTCTCGGTGCTGACGAGGGACCTGGTACGATGTGAGCTCGCAGTCGGAGTCGGAGGGCGGGGTGTATGACCTGGGCATCACTTCTTCACCTGAAGAGATGTACTGTGGTTCCAACGAGCTCATTTCGCGGTCTCTCCAAAGACGGAGTTGGTCCTTGTCATCCTCGTCACTACTAGCCTCAGTACCTGGAGCGGGGTTTGCGGCAGCTCTCCTCAGGGCTTTCATTCGCAACTTTCTTGTCTCGTACCCCATGTATTTGTCCGGCAGTGTCACATAGAACCGGTCCGCAGTGCTCGGGTCATGGCACATCTGCTTGGCCACCTGCCTCCGCTCCTTCTCCGACAGGTGCTGGTGGGCCTGAAACACACAGAGCTGGTGTCAGAAAAGTTGATGCAACATCATGTGAAAAATTAAGTCCCTTGATAAGCGTTCCTACCTGGGTAGATACGCTGCTTCGGATCAGGTTGAAGTCCACCGGACACTTAATGCCTGAGGCTTCCCATGCCATGTGCAGGAAAGTTCCAGGCTTTCGAATTTGGTGGCCCCGTACTGTATGGAACACGAAGTCAGTGTATGGGGCCCCATCACAGCAGGTTCCCACCGTCAGCCGGCGTAGCCAGGTGAATTCTTGGTCGGTGAGGGACAGTGCTGCCTGTCCAAACGACCGCACAGTTTTGTGGCTATCAACCATGATTTGAACTCTCCGGCCCCGGCTCCATTTCTGGTTGTTTTCCACATGAGTCCTAGTCATGTTGGTCAGAACACTGGCCCTGTGTCCGGTCAAAAGTGCCATGTAGCCCATGATGTACCCCATGAGCAGAGCATGGTTGGAGTCACTGTAGCCCAGATTGTCTGCAAGACAGCGGGGAAACATGGTTCAGTATATTTGGTACACTCAAGGCACAGTGAGCATGCGATAAGAAAGAGAAGCTGACTCACCAATCAGACGAGGAATTCTTAGACGGGCCAACATCATGAACTCTTGTGCACTGGAAGCCTCGAGCTGGTTCTCTGCAGCGACAGCAAGGTGTCAAAGTAGCAGGGGGAGACCCCAGTGACCCCAACACGGACCCAGTCGCCCGAAGTCAGACCTACCTGACTTCTCACGCAACACATTATGGCGGTGGACAACCACATTCTTGGTGTTATCTGAACTGAGTCTCTTTAACTCGTACATGAGCTGGGATATCTGGTTCCCCTTGAGCTTGCTGGCCACCATGAATGAATTTTGGACGTGGTTGAAGAACAGCCCCAAGCTCTGGATCATGCTCTTCACAGTTGTCGGTACGTATCCCAGGTTAAACAGGTGCCTTGGCCATCTGTGGGGCGAGAGAAAAGTGGTGGGCATGTGTAAGTGATGTGACCGGGGAG
Source organism: Microchirus variegatus (assembly GCF_963457635.1). NCBI lineage: Eukaryota > Metazoa > Chordata > Actinopteri > Pleuronectiformes > Soleidae > Microchirus > Microchirus variegatus. Next base: position 80,230 of record NW_028154689.1, on the reverse strand, counting down.
CATGCTCCATGGCCCGCTGGACTCCCTCTGCTCACCCCGGTAGTTTGACAAGAACCACACTTACCTCCGTAACTTGTCAATCTGGTACATGAACCGCAGGTCGCTGGAAGGGAGGCAGTCGTCCGGTAGACCCGCATTCAAGTAGGCGCAGTAGCGTAACACATGGCTGGCTGAATTTCGGGCATTTTCCCTCTCCTTCCACCCTATCCGTGATCCAAGCCGAAAGTCATGGAAGTCTTCGATTGCCCGTTCGAAGAAGTGGTCACGCGTCCCCTTGCTGACCCGCTCCCCCTTTAGTACCGTCCAAGCGGGTTCATCAGGGTCCGACTCTGGCTCCAGCTCCGGCTCCGGCTCCCGTACTGCTGCTCTTCTACTGCTGGGTGTGCGCACTCTGGAGAGATGGTTCAGCTCATTCTCCAAGTGTTCAATCCTACGAAGCAATCGGTGGCAATGGCAATGGCCCCCCTCTTGTCCCGGGGTGGTGGGTAGTGGTGGCGGTTCACTACGTGATGGATATTCACTGCGGAGAGAGGGACTCAGCGATGCCGCACCTTCACTGCGGTAAGAGGGAGTCCACGATGCCGCACCTTCACTGCGGTACGAGGGACTCCGGGTTGCTGGAGGTTCACTGTTGAACGTAACGCTTCGGTTTGCCGGAGCATCAATGTGGGGCGAGAGACTCTGGGATGCTGGAGTCTCGCTGACGATGGATCCCTCCGGGTTGTAAGTAACATGCCTGGTGTTCCCCCTGTCCGACTGGGACACAACGATCAGGTTCGGGTTGGACCGCAGTTCATTGAGTTCCCTGAGCAAATCAGACCTCTTGGCCTGCTTCAGCACGGGTTCTCTGTCTTCCAAGGATTGCATGAAATGCCCGTCTTTCAAATGCTTGTCCAGGCGGGTAAGGCCTTTCTTGTCACATATGGGACAGTCCAAGGGGCCACTGTGTCCACTAGTCAGAAAAATGACAAAGTACATCAAAATCTGATAAATGGCAAAGTACAACAAAAATTGATAAAAATACTTAAACAATGTGTCCACTAAACCCGATAATATGACACAATGTGCGGCTTACCGTGCATTTCCATATTTCAAGAGTATCGCTAACTCTTGCGGATTCTGGATCTCGTGGAACTCCGTAAGATGCAGCTTCAAATTGCTGGACTGCTTGTGACAGATCCCGCACGTTTTCTGAGACATGGTGTGGAATTTGGAAGTTGGAAGTTGGCATTTGGAAGCTGGCAGTCAGTCTGTGATTGCATTGCATTCAGCTGAGACGCTATATGTCACTTCCGTGGGCTGCTTCCAAAACACGGACCTGAATATGGCATCCAGCTGCCTTATATGGAAGTGGGATGTGGCAGTGCGAGAGCGGTGGATTTCTGGAAGTCTTCCACTTTACATTGACTGTGAATGGCAACACCCTCGCCCTTAATCAGGGCAAACTCTGGTGCCAAAATTTCAAAGTGGGCCTGGTGGTCATGGATGTTGTCTTCTCCTGTTGGGAAGCTCTGCATCAGGTGGAATAGCTCAGTGGTTAAGACACTCCATATTATGTACAGAAACATATGGGTCTTGGGATCGAGTCCACCCCAAACCCAGTACTTTTTCAAAGTACCACAAAATCATAATAATGATTAAAAAGGGCACAACCTCCCAGTATTGTCCCAGGGTGGTCCCCTTGTTAATCATGTGTGACTGCTCCAAGCGGGGCAGAAAACAGTGTGGTGCTTTGCCAGAAAAGCGAAAATGTCCCTCGTGCCCCTGGTAATCTAACATTGGGTTACCAGGGGCACGAGGTTTTTTCGGCGGCACATATAGGGTAAAGAAAGCGGGGGGTGGGCTTAATTGTGGCTTCCAGGGATAGGGGCAGTGTGTGGGGGTGTATGAGGCGGGCCTATGGCCCACCCGGTGGCGGGTAAATATATGTGGAAGCCTGGGTGTTGAGCTCCAGGAGTTAGGAGTTAGTAAGTGATTTTTTTTCTAAGTGCCCACTTTTGACTTCCAGGGATAGGGGCAGTGTGTGGGGGTGTATGAGGCGGGCCTAGGGGCCCCCTGGTGGTGGGTAAATATATGTGGAAGCCTGGGTGTTGAGAACCAGGATTTTGTGATTTTTTTTCTAAGTGCCCACTTTTGACTTCCAGGGATAGGGGCAGTGTGTGGGGGTGTATGAGGCGGGCCTAGGGGCCCCCTGGTGGTGGGTAAATATATGTGGAAGCCTGGGTGTTGAGAACCAGGATTTTGTGATTTTTTCCTAAGTGTCCACTTTTGACTTCCAGGGATAGGGGCGGTGTATGGGGGTGTCTGTGGCGGGGTTAGGACCCCTCCTGAGGCGGGTAAGTGTCAGTGGAAGCCTGGGTGTTGAGAACCAGGATTTTGTAAAATTTTCCTAAGTGTCCACTTTTGACTTCCAGGGATAGGGGCGGTGTATGGGGGTGTCTGTGGCGGGGTTAGGACCCCCCCTGAGGTGGGTAAGTGTCAGTGGAAGCCTGGGTGTTGAGAACCAGGATTTTGTAAAATTTTCCTAAGTGTCCACTTTTGACTTCCAGGGATAGGGGCAGTGTGTGGGGGTGTATGAGGCGGGCCTATGGCCCACCCGGTGGCGGGTAAATATATGTGGAAGCCTGGGTGTTGAGCTCCAGGAGTTAGGAGTTAGTAAGTGATTTTTTTTCTAAGTGCCCACTTTTGACTTCCAGGGATAGGGGCAGTGTGTGGGGGTGTATGAGGCGGGCCTAGGGGCCCCCTGGTGGTGGGTAAATATATGTGGAAGCCTGGGTGTTGAGAACCAGGATTTTGTGATTTTTTTTCTAAGTGCCCACTTTTGACTTCCAGGGATAGGGGCAGTGTGTGGGGGTGTATGAGGCGGGCCTAGGGGCCCCCTGGTGGTGGGTAAATATATGTGGAAGCCTGGGTGTTGAGAACCAGGATTTTGTGATTTTTTCCTAAGTGTCCACTTTTGACTTCCAGGGATAGGGGCGGTGTATGGGGGTGTCTGTGGCGGGGTTAGGACCCCTCCTGAGGCGGGTAAGTGTCAGTGGAAGCCTGGGTGTTGAGAACCAGGATTTTGTAAAATTTTCCTAAGTGTCCACTTTTGACTTCCAGGGATAGGGGCGGTGTATGGGGGTGTCTGTGGCGGGGTTAGGACCCCCCCTGAGGTGGGTAAGTGTCAGTGGAAGCCTGGGTGTTGAGAACCAGGATTTTGTAAAATTTTCCTAAGTGTCCACTTTTGACTTCCAGGGATAGGGGCGGTGTATGGGGGTGTCTGTGGCGGGGTTAGGACCCCCCCTGAGGCGGGTAAGTGTCAGTGGAAGCCTGGGTGTTGAGAACCAGGATTTTGTGATTTTTTCCTAAGTGTCCACTTTTGACTTCCAGGGATAGGGGCGGTGTATGGGGGTGTCTGTGGCGGGGTTAGGACGCCTCCTGAGGTGGGTAAGTGTCAGTGGAAGCCTGGGTGTTGAGAACCAGGATTTTGTAAAATTTTCCTAAGTGTCCACTTTTGACTTCCAGGGATAGGGGCGGTGTATGGGGGTGTCTGTGGCGGGGTTAGGACCCCCCCTGAGGTGGGTAAGTGTCAGTGGAAGCCTGGGTGTTGAGAACCAGGATTTTGTAAAATTTTCCTAAGTGTCCACTTTTGACTTCCAGGGATAGGGGCGGTGTATGGGGGTGTCTGTGGCGGGGTTAGGACCCCCCCTGATGTGGGTAAGTGTCAGTGGAAGCCTGGGTGTTGAGAACCAGGATTTTGTAAAATTTTCCTAAGTGTCCACTTTTGACTTCCAGGGATAGGGGCGGTGTATGGGGGTGTCTGTGGCGGGGTTAGGACCCCCCCTGAGGTGGGTAAGTGTCAGTGGAAGCCTGGGTGTTGAGAACCAGGATTTTGTAAAATTTTCCTAAGTGTCCACTTTTGACTTCCAGGGATAGGGGCGGTGTATGGGGGTGTCTGTGGCGGGGTTAGGACCCCCCCTGAGGTGGGTAAGTGTCAGTGGAAGCCTGGGTGTTGAGAACCAGGATTTTGTAAAATTTTCCTAAGTGTCCACTTTTGACTTCCAGGGATAGGGGCGGTGTATGGGGGTGTCTGTGGCGGGGTTAGGACCCCCCCTGAGGTGGGTAAGTGTCAGTGGAAGCCTGGGTGTTGAGAACCAGGATTTTGTAAAATTTTCCTAAGTGTCCACTTTTGACTTCCAGGGATAGGGGCGGTGTATGGGGGTGTCTGTGGCGGGGTTAGGACCCCCCCTGAGGTGGGTAAGTGTCAGTGGAAGCCTTGGTGTTGAGAACCAGGATTTTGTAAAATTTTCCTAAGTGTCCACTTTTGACTTCCAGGGATAGGGGCGGTGTATGGGGGTGTCTGTGGCGGGGTTAGGACCCCCCCTGAGGCGGGTAAGTGTCAGTGGAAGCCTGGGTGTTGAGAACCAGGATTTTGTGATTTTTTCCAAAGTGTCCACTTTTGACTTCCAGGGATAGGGGCGGTGTATGGGGGTGTCTGTGGCGGGGTTAGGACCCCTCCTGAGGTGGGTAAGTGTCAGTGGAAGCCTGGGTGTTGAGAACCAGGATTTTGTAAAATTTTCCTAAGTGTCCACTTTTGACTTCCAGGGATAGGGGCGGTGTATGGGGGTGTCTGTGGCGGGGTTAGGACCCCCCCTGAGGCGGGTAAGTGTCAGTGGAAGCCTGGGTGTTGAGAACCAGGATTTTGTGATTTTTTCCTAAGTGTCCACTTTTGACTTCCAGGGATAGGGGCGGTGTATGGGGGTGTCTGTGGCGGGGTTAGGACCCCTCCTGAGGTGGGTAAGTGTCAGTGGAAGCCTGGGTGTTGAGAACCAGGATTTTGTAAAATTTTCCTAAGTGTCCACTTTTGACTTCCAGGGATAGGGGCGGTGTATGGGGGTGTCTGTGGCGGGGTTAGGACCCCCCCTGAGGTGGGTAAGTGTCAGTGGAAGCCTGGGTGTTGAGAACCAGGATTTTGTAAAATTTTCCCAAGTGTCCACTTTTGACTTCCAGGGATAGGGGCGGTGTATGGGGGTGTCTGTGGCGGGGTTAGGACCCCCCCTGAGGTGGGTAAGTGTCAGTGGAAGCCTGGGTGTTGAGAACCAGGATTTTGTAAAATTTTCCTAAGTGTCCACTTTTGACTTCCAGGGATAGGGGCGGTGTATGGGGGTGTCTGTGGCGGGGTTAGGACCCCCCTGAGGTGGGTAAGTGTCAGTGGAAGCCTGGGTGTTGAGAACCAGGATTTTGTAAAATTTTCCTAAGTGTCCACTTTTGACTTCCAGGGATAGGGGCGGTGTATGGGGGTGTCTGTGGCGGGGTTAGGACCCCCCCTGAGGTGGGTAAGTGTCAGTGGAAGCCTGGGTGTTGAGAACCAGGATTTTGTAAAATTTTCCTAAGTGTCCACTTTTGACTTCCAGGGATAGGGGCGGTGTATGGGGGTGTCTGTGGCAGGGTTAGGACCCCCCCTGAGGTGGGTAAGTGTCAGTGGAAGCCTTGGTGTTGAGAACCAGGATTTTGTAAAATTTTCCTAAGTGTCCACTTTTGACTTCCAGGGATAGGGGCGGTGTATGGGGGTGTCTGTGGCGGGGTTAGGACCCCCCCTGAGGCGGGTAAGTGTCAGTGGAAGCCTGGGTGTTGAGAACCAGGATTTTGTGATTTTTTCCTAAGTGTCCACTTTTGACTTCCAGGGATAGGGGCGGTGTATGGGGGTGTCTGTGGCGGGGTTAGGACCCCTCCTGAGGTGGGTAAGTGTCAGTGGAAGCCTGGGTGTTGAGAACCAGGATTTTGTAAAATTTTCCTAAGTGTCCACTTTTGACTTCCAGGGATAGGGGCGGTGTATGGGGGTGTCTGTGGCGGGGTTAGGACCCCCCCTGAGGTGGGTAAGTGTCAGTGGAAGCCTGGGTGTTGAGAACCAGGATTTTGTAAAATTTTCCTAAGTGTCCACTTTTGACTTCCAGGGATAGGGGCGGTGTATGGGGGTGTCTGTGGCGGGGTTAGGACCCCCCCTGATGTGGGTAAGTGTCAGTGGAAGCCTGGGTGTTGAGAACCAGGATTTTGTAAAATTTTCCTAAGTGTCCACTTTTGACTTCCAGGGATAGGGGCGGTGTATGGGGGTGTCTGTGGCGGGGTTAGGACCCCCCCTGAGGTGGGTAAGTGTCAGTGGAAGCCTGGGTGTTGAGAACCAGGATTTTGTAAAATTTTCCTAAGTGTCCACTTTTGACTTCCAGGGATAGGGGCGGTGTATGGGGGTGTCTGTGGCGGGGTTAGGACCCCCCCTGAGGTGGGTAAGTGTCAGTGGAAGCCTGGGTGTTGAGAACCAGGATTTTGTAAAATTTTCCTAAGTGTCCACTTTTGACTTCCAGGGATAGGGGCGGTGTATGGGGGTGTCTGTGGCGGGGTTAGGACCCCCCCTGAGGCGGGTAAGTGTCAGTGGAAGCCTGGGTGTTGAGAACCAGGATTTTGTGATTTTTTCCTAAGTGTCCACTTTTGACTTCCAGGGATAGGGGCGGTGTATGGGGGTGTCTGTGGCGGGGTTAGGACCCCTCCTGAGGTGGGTAAGTGTCAGTGGAAGCCTGGGTGTTGAGAACCAGGATTTTGTAAAATTTTCCTAAGTGTCCACTTTTGACTTCCAGGGATAGGGGCGGTGTATTGGGGTGTCTGTGGCGGGGTTAGGACCCCCCCTGAGGTGGGTAAGTGTCAGTGGAAGCCTGGGTGTTGAGAACCAGGATTTTGTAAAATTTTCCTAAGTGTCCACTTTTGACTTCCAGGGATAGGGGCGGTGTATGGGGGTGTCTGTGGCGGGGTTAGGACCCCCCCTGAGGTGGGTAAGTGTCAGTGGAAGCCTGGGTGTTGAGAACCAGGATTTTGTAAAATTTTCCTAAGTGTCCACTTTTGACTTCCAGGGATAGGGGCGGTGTATGGGGGTGTCTGTGGCGGGGTTAGGACCCCCCCTGAGGCGGGTAAGTGTCAGTGGAAGCCTGGGTATTGAGAACCAGGATTTTGTAAAATTTTCCTAAGTGTCCACTTTTGAGACAGGAGTTAGTGAAATTTTTCTAAGTGCCCACTTTCCCATTGAAAATAGTAAAAAAAAGTTCTACTTAGGTGCGAAAATATTTTCTCAAAGTCCTAGTTAGGTGTCCACTTTTGAGACAGGAGTTAGTGAAATTTTTCTAAGTGCCCACTTTCCCATTGAAAACAGTGAAAAAAAGTTCTACTTAGGTGCGAAAATATTTTCTCAAAGTCCTAGTTAGGTCTCTGTGTGGTGGTCTGCGCACAATATCAGGGAGAGCTTTTTTGAGAGCTTTTTGAGATTGCCAAAATTTTTCTAAGTGCCTAAGGGACTTAGAAAAATTCTGAGATGGTGGAAATTTTTCTATTTGCCTACGGATGATGGAAATAGGTTCTGAGAGGGGGGATTTTTTTCCATTTTCACCATTTTGGCCGTTTTTCATGCACATGGAGCCATACATCCATACAAAAAAAAAAAAAAATTTTTTGACTTCCAGGTTTAAAGGGGCGGTGTTTGACGGCGGCCCTGCGGGAAAAGGCGCACCGGGGCCCGGGTAGACCTCCGCGGAAGTCCCGGTCCGGAGCCTGGAGGTCCAATTTTTTTTTTTTTTTCCACTAAGTCCTGGAGCTCAACACCCAGGCTTCCATATATGGAGCCCAACCCCACAACACGGACCTCACAGTCAGACATGATAATGATGACAAACACAGTAAACTACTTTACAATGCATTTATTGAATTGCATGGGTTGACTTCCAGGATTTGACGGATTTGAATTTATTGAATTACATGCACAAAATGTTCATTGTGTGACAGCATTGACAGGTGCTGGACTGGCTACCACAGAAGCATTGGTGTGGCTGTAGGGTGGCGGTGTAGCGGACTCTGCTTCCCTCTGCTCCGCATCACCCCGTGAGCGGGTGTCAGACAGGTTACCATGGGAAGGGAGATTGACGGTTTCAGGCCGGTGATAAGGGGCATTGGTGCGGCTGTAGGGTGGTGGCTCATGCTCTGGGCGGTGCAGTGGTGTCTGCTCTTGATGGTAGCGCTTCTCTGGAGGTGCATCGCCTACTGGAGATGAGTGGCGTCGCCTCACTCTCAGTGTGTGACCTCTACGCTCTGCTCTCCAGTGCTCCATGTCACCAACGCGCTCGTGGTGGCTCCCCCATGCCGGGGTTTGATGGCGAGAGGGTTGAGGGCTGCTTCTGCAGAAGAAGGAGGTTGAGCTGTCGTGTTGGTTATCGGAGTAGCAGGTGTCAGAGTCTATGTAGGTGGCATGGTTGATTGGAACTTCTCGGTGCTGACGAGGGACCTGGTACGATGTGAGCTCGCAGTCGGAGTCGGAGGGCGGGGTGTATGACCTGGGCATCACTTCTTCACCTGAAGAGATGTACTGTGGTTCCAACGAGCTCATTTCGCGGTCTCTCCAAAGACGGAGTTGGTCCTTGTCATCCTCGTCACTACTAGCCTCAGTACCTGGAGCGGGGTTTGCGGCAGCTCTCCTCAGGGCTTTCATTCGCAACTTTCTTGTCTCGTACCCCATGTATTTGTCCGGCAGTGTCACATAGAACCGGTCCGCAGTGCTCGGGTCATGGCACATCTGCTTGGCCACCTGCCTCCGCTCCTTCTCCGACAGGTGCTGGTGGGCCTGAAACACACAGAGCTGGTGTCAGAAAAGTTGATGCAACATCATGTGAAAAATTAAGTCCCTTGATAAGCGTTCCTACCTGGGTAGATACGCTGCTTCGGATCAGGTTGAAGTCCACCGGACACTTAATGCCTGAGGCTTCCCATGCCATGTGCAGGAAAGTTCCAGGCTTTCGAATTTGGTGGCCCCGTACTGTATGGAACACGAAGTCAGTGTATGGGGCCCCATCACAGCAGGTTCCCACCGTCAGCCGGCGTAGCCAGGTGAATTCTTGGTCGGTGAGGGACAGTGCTGCCTGTCCAAACGACCGCACAGTTTTGTGGCTATCAACCATGATTTGAACTCTCCGGCCCCGGCTCCATTTCTGGTTGTTTTCCACATGAGTCCTAGTCATGTTGGTCAGAACACTGGCCCTGTGTCCGGTCAAAAGTGCCATGTAGCCCATGATGTACCCCATGAGCAGAGCATGGTTGGAGTCACTGTAGCCCAGATTGTCTGCAAGACAGCGGGGAAACATGGTTCAGTATATTTGGTACACTCAAGGCACAGTGAGCATGCGATAAGAAAGAGAAGCTGACTCACCAATCAGACGAGGAATTCTTAGACGGGCCAACATCATGAACTCTTGTGCACTGGAAGCCTCGAGCTGGTTCTCTGCAGCGACAGCAAGGTGTCAAAGTAGCAGGGGGAGACCCCAGTGACCCCAACACGGACCCAGTCGCCCGAAGTCAGACCTACCTGACTTCTCACGCAACACATTATGGCGGTGGACAACCACATTCTTGGTGTTATCTGAACTGAGTCTCTTTAACTCGTACATGAGCTGGGATATCTGGTTCCCCTTGAGCTTGCTGGCCACCATGAATGAATTTTGGACGTGGTTGAAGAACAGCCCCAAGCTCTGGATCATGCTCTTCACAGTTGTCGGTACGTATCCCAGGTTAAACAGGTGCCTTGGCCATCTGTGGGGCGAGAGAAAAGTGGTGGGCATGTGTAAGTGATGTGACCGGGGAGCATGCTCCATGGCCCGCTGGACTCCCTCTGCTCACCCCGGTAGTTTGACAAGAACCACACTTACCTCCGTAACTTGTCAATCTGGTACATGAACCGCAGGTCGCTGGAAGGGAGGCAGTCGTCCGGTAGACCCGCATTCAAGTAGGCGCAGTAGCGTAACACATGGCTGGCTGAATTTCGGGCATTTTCCCTCTCCTTCCACCCTATCCGTGATCCAAGCCGAAAGTCATGGAAGTCTTCGATTGCCCGTTCGAAGAAGTGGTCACGCGTCCCCTTGCTGACCCGCTCCCCCTTTAGTACCGTCCAAGCGGGTTCATCAGGGTCCGACTCTGGCTCCAGCTCCGGCTCCGGCTCCCGTACTGCTGCTCTTCTACTGCTGGGTGTGCGCACTCTGGAGAGATGGTTCAGCTCATTCTCCAAGTGTTCAATCCTACGAAGCAATCGGTGGCAATGGCAATGGCCCCCCTCTTGTCCCGGGGTGGTGGGTAGTGGTGGCGGTTCACTACGTGATGGATATTCACTGCGGAGAGAGGGACTCAGCGATGCCGCACCTTCACTGCGGTAAGAGGGAGTCCACGATG
>NW_028154689.1:0-2500 GCF_963457635.1 Microchirus variegatus | reverse complement strand
GTAGGAGTGTGAATTAATAATTTCCCCTACGTCACTTCTACATGTGTTGGTTTATCATTTTATCTGACTACACACACTTGTCCACTTATTTCCAGCTCCAGCACCACAGTGCACATTACCCTCGGCTCCAAGACCCCGGACTGCACATGCGGCCCCTGAACAGCTTTTCCCGACTGGTAAGTGTGCACCATGTTGCATACATTTGTCTCTGTGTATATTAACAGTAGGCCTAATAGTTTTAACATTTCGCTTCCAGAGATGTCTGAGCATGACGACGAGGAGCTGATATCTGCTGCAACGCAAGTGGATGCACAGCTTCTAGCAGGTGTGGCATATGACACAATTGTAAATATGTGACCATGTGTAGTGACAACACAAACAAGTCATGTTTTTGTGGAAACTGTTTACTTTTTGTTTACAATACAGAGCTGTGTCCCATCAAGCGGGATGCATTCTTTGAATGCACTTCTTCAAAACCTTAAGGTTGTGTACGAAGGTGTGTTGTGTAGGTTTTTGTCTCCACTAGCTTCTGCTTTTTTCCCCTGCGCACCTAACCGCTCTAAAACAATCACCTGGTGTCTTCTTTTTTCAAGATCACATCATGTATTAAAATGACTGCATGCTCCTCTCACTCACCCATCAGCTCCCTCTTAGCAGGATAAGTGGACATTAATTGTTCTAATCATTAGAGTAGCAGTCGTTGCTGTGTCTGTGTACATGTTTCATGTCAGTGGGCATCATTTACACCTGTTTTAACTCCTTTTTCCTTTCATCAAAAAGTCTACATTGGGTTCTTCACTGCCTTCTTCTGCCTACTCCTTAACGCTTGTGTGTGTGAGCTTTGTTGCATATTATTTTTAAATTCAACATTCAGTCAACCTAATATTGTTTTGCCCTCTGCATCATTTCTTCTCCAGAGGCCTGTGCTGCTCTCCCTCCTGCAGCAATACCAGACTTACCTCGTCTTGAGTTAAGTCATCAGCCACCAGCTGAGCTTCCCAGTCACTGGAAGAATCAGCTTCCATCGTTTCAGCAGGAGTGGATTCGCCATACTTTGTTCAAGGCGCATCCACGAACGGGCAAGCCAGAGCTTGTGTCCCAGCTGAAACTTTGGTGGCATCCTCCTCAGCCCCCCCTCATTCACACCCAGCCTCCTGCCTCACCTGACCTCTTCTTCTGTCGGCCGCTGTTCCTCTGGATGCCGCACAAGTTGTGGCGATTTCCGTTTGTCTGTGCTCGTCCAGCCTGTGGCAAGCACAGACTCACAGCAGCAGGGACCTACAGAACAGTGCGCAGAGTCTTGGCTATTGATGGGTGGTATGACCTTGCCACTGAGTACCTGGAGTGCAAAGGCTGCTCAAAAAAGTATCCATCTTGGTCTGAGGACATCCTTGGTCAGCTGGATATGGGCCACCGCAGCCAGTTTCCAGCACTCATTACCTACAAGTAAATGCCTAATAAATGTCAACCATTACTAGGTGCTTGTATTTGTGTTCTTTTTTAGACATTTCACATTCTTCTTTCCTCAGGTACTCATGCGACATCCAGGTGGTGAGGATGATGAGGGAGAGGACAATGGGCAACAGTGTGACTCAGCTGTACAAAAAACTGCACGAACAGCACAGTGAGACATGGATGCAGCGTGTCCTGCAGTACTTGACAGCTTGTGAACCCTTCACACGGTCCTCTGTTGTCCGCCCTGTATTCCCTGAGCCTCCCCTCTTACCGGCTATACCTCAGCCCAAGTGGTTGCTCTCTGTGTTTGCCAGGGATGTTCTGGGGCGACTGAACGAGGTGAAGGCCAAAATCATCTCAGTGTTTGGCTCTGTCCTGAAGATGGACTCCACCAAAAAGGTACCACAGCACACATAATGACTACTTTATTTGTGCCAAATTGGGATTTTTTTTGTTCTATAGCAGCTGCAGAATGATAGTAATAATTATAATAGAAGTAAGAAATGAGTGAATCAACACAGTTTTTGAGTCTTTTGTCTTTTCTCAACAGGTCGTCAAGAAACTTGCTGGTGCCGCAGCAGGTACAGCTGCCTGGGCTACTAACGTGGGGAACGAACACGGGCAAATCCTTGTTTCGGTCCTGACAGCCAGCGAGGGACAGGGACTGGATGCCATGGCAGCTGGCCTCATGCGGCGCTACACGGAGGCAGAAGAAGCACCACCAGGCATCATGTACGTGGACAAAGACTGCTGTAACCAGACAGGTCCTTGTCGGGTGAAGGCCATGTTTGCTGAGTGGGGTGAACTTCAGGTGCGCCTAGACATTTGGCACTTTATGCGTCGTTTTGCTGCAGGCGTGACGACAGAGGCTCACCCCCTCTATGGCATCTACATGGCACGTTTGTCCACGTGCATTTTTGAATGGGACTCTGGTGATGTTGCTGCTCTTCGCCGCGCCAAAGAGTGTGAGCTGGCAGCAAGGGTTGGCAACATCTCTGAGGAGGCTGTCAACAGTCGCATTACGCGAAGGAGTTGGCGCTGCACT